>NW_017100086.1:0-38844 GCF_001412225.1 Nicrophorus vespilloides | reverse complement strand
ATTTCAATTTCTCAAATTATTTACAGTAAATTTTGAAGCTTGAATTTCAGTATTTCAGATTTTCAAATTATTTATTGTAAATTTCAAATCTTCAATTTATCAGTATTTCAGTTTCCCAAATTATTTACAGAAAATTTTCAAAATCTTTTCGATATTTCAGTTTCTCAAATTATTTACAGTAAATTTTGAAGTTTGGATTTTCAGTATTTCAGATTTTCAAATTATTTACTGTAAATTTCAAATCTTCAATTTTTCAGTATTTCAGTTTCCCAACTTATTTACAGAAAATTTCAAAATCTGGATTATTCGATATTTCAGTTTCTCAAATTATTTACAGTAAATTTTGATATTTAGATTTTTCAGTTTCTCAAATTATTTGCAGTAAATTTCGATATTTATATTTTTCAGTTTCTCAAATTATTTACAATAAATATCGAAGTTTGGATTTTTCAGTGTCTCAAATTATTTTTAGTAAATTTTGAATATTGAATATAATTCTAAGTTAATTTGTTCATAGCAAAAAGATATCCTGTGGTTAAAAAAAGCACGGTATTCAAAAGGAAAAATAGTATTGTTAGTATTAAGTTATGTTTTTGTTAATGACAACAACAAAGTTTATTATAAATAATTGTAGCCCATTAGAAAAATTGCAAACTTATTGAAATTTTCACTCTTTAATTTTTTTAATTGACAATATATTAACGATATTGCTTTTCGCAATTTCAGTGATATAATGAGATGCATCATCAAATAGTACGTCCTATTATATTATCTGTCGATTTCCCGTATACTAATTAGTGAAACTCTGAATGGCGCACGACTTTATAATGTGCATAGCATCATAGGAACATCAAATTTTGATAATTAAATATACGAGTGTATATAGAGGACTTAACGTAGTGAAGAGGCGCATTTCCAAAAGGGGGATTTAAATGTTTCAGTTCCATTTAATTAAGCCTCCCAATACTGTAGTTGCCCTCCCTCATTCATTCTATTTCCCCGTGATCCGGCAATGTACTTAATAATAAATATAATATCTGTCGAATAAACTTTGTGTCATCCGGAGTTCAGCATATCACGAAATCGTAGAGTAGAAGGCAGCCGCCCAAGTAATGTGTCCCTTGCAGCGTATGGAGATTAATTAAAATTAAATATTAATTACACCGAGACGCGCTTGCTTACATCAAAGATATGTACACGTTGTATGAGTGTATTCAGGTCGCACGAAATACCTATGTGATTAGAAGAGATGTAGGCTTCAAATTACACTGATTATATCACAAGCTAATTTATGCCGAGAAAGCAGATATTGAAGATATTTCAAATTATTTTCATATTAATAAGTAAAAATATGATAGTTTTTTATAGTAGAAAATTCAATTGAAATATATTCAGGAGACGATCCAATTAGGGTCGTAGAAAAAGTAGCAGCGACATATATACTAAGTAGTGTATATAATACTTGAGAAGAAGTTTCATGAATGGGAAACGCGGAGCGGAGAAAGAATTGTTTGTAAGTAGACGAAGTTTTTGGGGATGTGAAAGTAAAATAATAATAATATTAAAAGCATGCAAGAAGGTAATTCCAGAAAAGTAACGTAGCCGGAAGCCAATATGAGAAAGGTGAGTTCGTTAGCTTCAGAAAGTACATGTAATAAAAAAAGCACAAACGGATGGTCGTAATAAAATTCTAATAATATATGAAAAGGAAGTCATCTCAAAGTTTCCATTTATTTAATGACGCTGTCTGTGATGGTGATTGGGATACTTTTTCTTGTTTGGTGACAAAGAAACTTGCGCAATCAATGTTTGTAATTATCAGCGGATTTACAAAACTAATTTAATAATTGAAGAAATATTGGCATTAGAACTATTACAATGTAGTATTGTAGTACCTTAATATTGAATATTTTGTCTTGTATTACAAACTAAATACGATGTACTAACGTATGCACGTGTTGTTACTCTTTGTTTCAGTTCCGTTAATAAACATGCAGGTGGTGGCAGGAGATCCGGTCTATCTTCCGTGCGACATTTCCACGCCAGATCCGCATGATCAAGTTCTGCTGGTCCTTTGGTATCGCGAGGATCTCGGCACTCCAATATACAGGTTTGTAGACAATCTTACACTAATTAACTATAATGAATACAAAGCTAAATAGAGCATGTGAATAGAGTATTGTCCTAACTTACGTAATAACTGAACTATCTTAGGTTAACTTTTTGCCTAAATTAATCTCCTCCCTATTGGTTAATTCATGTTTCCAAAACTAAATCAGTTGTAATTCTTGAATTACAATCATTATTATAATAAGCTCAATTACATCGAGTGATGTATGCATAAATTTGGAGGATACATGGTATCAAATTAAATTTTCAAGTACACTTTTAGAGTGGTCAATGTGCACTTCATGAGAGTTTTTGATATTCAGAGTGCACTAGAAATGTAAAATGTGTTACGAATGAATACCTACATATTTTCGGTCATCTGAATTATTCTATAAAAAAAAATTGTGCATGATTATAAATTGATAATTTGTCTGTATATGTCAGTGTCAATTCGTGAGATTAAGTTAAATCTTAAGCTCGTCTCTTCATTTCCACTTACAGCTTCACAGATATAAGACATATGTTGGATGCAATTACCAGAAACTCGGGATGCAAATACGCGTGTATCCTTTTAACTTAATTAGAGAGACTGTGTAACGGTTCCAGGCAACGGGTCTGCACGAAAGCGGGGAAGGCAATATTTGCGAAAGACAAGAGACTTTGGGAAGTCTTAATTGAAAATAATGAAGTCGCTGGTAATGTGCAACTGAAATGTGTGTGTATGTGTCAGAGAGAGAGAGAGAAACAGTACAGTGTTCTGTTTAACATTGGGTGGAGAGGCTGTATTACTTGCTGTGTTTAGTTTAAGTTAATACGTCGAAATATGTGTGCTCATGAGTGGAAGTTTTTGTGTTTGCAGTGTGGATGGAAGAGACAGGGATTTCGGTCTGGCCGAGCGATGGTCGGACGAGAATGTGTTTGCCAACAGGGCCTACTTCATGCCGGAGAAGCAACCGGCGGAACTCGGGGTCGACCACATAAGGGAGTCCGACCAGGCTGTCTACAGATGTCGGGTTGACTTCAAAGTCGCCCAGACCCGCAACAGCAAAGTCAACTTGACTGTCATTGGTAAGCAATCAGTATTTCAATATAGCGGTCTTTACTCCTGCAACTGATGTATTCAGTATTCCATAAAAATTAAAGAAGTTAATTACTTATGGACTATTTAGTCATTAACATGATTTTTTATATAAAGTTGCATCCGCAGTGTATGTGTTGTTCTAATATAAGAACTGTATGCATATATATATATTTAGTGCTAACTTCTACTATGACTTTACATTTGTTTTGAGGAACTTTTGGAAAATTTCGTAATTCCACTCCAACAATCAAATACTTTTCAAATCAAAATGCTAGGAATACAATTGGGTTTGAAATGCGTAAGTTGGTTGGTTTCCAAAATAGAAATGCAGATAATTTATTTTCATCTTTTTTTTATATTTGCTGTTCTTCTAGACGCATTACAGTAACTTCTTTTATACGGAGGTGCATCACTGTTTAATTTCAACTTCAAACAAGACTTAATTAATTTCCTTTGTGGGAAAGTTCCATGAATATAAAATATCGTGGAAAATGTTTTCTACAAGAACTTTCATATAAAAAAAAGAGAAAATACGCTACTTATAAAGTAGTTTTTCTTTTCATTAAACAGTTGATGATTATAAAAGCGGACGAGAGATGGACGATTTTAATAAAACTAGTAGTTATATAAAATGTTATTTCCGTTCGTTAAATTACGTTTTTATTATTATTAATATTAAAGTAATGCTTTCATTTTTATTAAAAATAATATATATAAAAAAGCGTTTCGAAACACTTAATTAATAAACTCTAGGTTAAATATAAAAGTATAAACAAAACTATAAATGATATGAAGAGAGCAGAAATTCGTCTTCACTAGTGGATGCTGTCCCCGAAATTTCGGGATTTCCCGGGAACTAAGAAATTTTACTTTCGTCTTAAATTTTGGTAATAGACTACAGAATGACTATATTTAGCGATTAAGGAAATAGTTGATATAGAAATGTCCCGGGAGTTGGGATTATAATAATCAAGTAATCTTTAGCGCTTGATAAATAATGTATTGAAAATGTAATATTTAAATTAATTTGTTGCATCGATAAATAGATTTAAATTGAAAATCGCCCGAGTGTATTTGGTTTGCAGTGTTTCCAATCCTGATTTTCGTTGGTAATTGATTGGAGCGAAATATTAATATAAATTGTCCAGTTTGTTTCCCCTCCCCCCCTCAAAAATACGCACGCAATTGGGCGTTAATGAACAATTGAGCGTCGGGGCCTGTCAGTCGAATTTTATTTGCATGCGAATGATGATTCGACATTAATTCCATATTCTATGGTAATTACGGTCCTGACCAACGCCGCGCAGTAACGAACCTTCATAAGGGGGCGGCAACGGCGGCAGCAGCCACCACCGTCGCCTCGTTTCGAAGGGTGGTCGGGGGGATGGGAATTTGGAATTCATAAGCCCCGGACGCACCTGGGACGCCCCCGACGGTGGTCATTTATTGACCTAAACCATGAATAACGACAACATAAATTTAACTAACCCGAAACGAGGCGGCTTCGAAAATTGTGCACTCATTTATTTATATTATATGATAATAGTAGTCGCGTTTAATAAGCGCGCCCTCTGGCGTCTACAGCCATAAGCTTAGCTAGTTAATTGGATACAAATTTATTGGCGTTTTGAACGGCCAAAATATTGATATTCTATGGATTTTTGTAATGATATAATTTATGGAATTAAAGTTAAAAATGTAGATTTTTATTATAAATCGTCTGTAGTAAATAAAATTAATCAGATTGTAAAATATTATTGATGCCACACGATTATTATCATTTATTCTTATCATTTTCAATAATTGTTGTAAGTTCGTTTCTTAACAGAATTTATTACTTGATTTTTGTCCTGTTTTATCCCGTCCACTAAGAGTGTGATTTACATCGTAAGTAAAATTAGTTTACATTGTGTTTTTCCAACTAATATTTTTTTTTTGCTCAATACAAGAAAATAGTATTAAGTTGTTTCTTGCTTTAAAACAAAGTTATTCTAATTAGTTAAAATACGATAGTTCTTGAGTGGATGGTAATTAGCAGTTTAAACGTAATCTCAGCAAATGAGAAGGTCGGGCAAAGCATCCATTAAACTTTGAATAGTCATCATTAAAGCTAAACCAGGGGATGTTTTGTACGCAAAAAAAAGGGGGGCCAAGGCGCTAATTCCCATGCTAATATCAAAGGCCTTAAGGGTTTCGTTATCCGGTGATCCGGACACTAAACCGAGCATCGGTTTACTCCATGTTTGCTGGACTTAATATAAAAACACGAGAAGCAACAAAAAAAAATAGAAAAAAGAAGATTTTTGGCCGCGAATTAATGGGAATGGGACTGAAGAAGAAATTTGTTGCCGAAGGGAGGGTTTCCTTTTGAATTGTAAAGAAAAAAAGTGTGTGTATGTGCGTTAGAGGATATAGAAGGGGGGAAAGAGTGAGTCCTTAATGTACGTTTCATTTTGATAAATTGATTGATCTTGAGTAAGTCTTTGTTACCAATTTTTTTCCCGTCGCTTTTACCCTCTGTTTGTTTTGTGTTTGGCCGCATTCGATTGTTTCTATCTACATCAAACTCGACACGCCATCACTTCAATCATTAGTGATAGCTAACAAAGAACATGAAAAAAAAAAGAAGTATATACTTATAAATCTATAGTATTTCAACAGTAAGTCATTAATAATGAATGGAAGCGAAGACTCAAAGTACACCGAGTAATAAGAATGTTAATTTACAAGA
Source organism: Nicrophorus vespilloides (assembly GCF_001412225.1). NCBI lineage: Eukaryota > Metazoa > Arthropoda > Insecta > Coleoptera > Silphidae > Nicrophorus > Nicrophorus vespilloides. Next base: position 32,923 of record NW_017100086.1, on the reverse strand, counting down.
GTTTCTGTATTTACATTAAGAAATTCTGATTATTTAATTACTTTTTATATTTCGTAAAGCAATGGAAATATAATCTATTTGTAGATATTTCCAATTTTAATGTTTAAAAATTATCCACGTGGAATTTCTATATGCAATATACATGACGCAAATGTATGATCGGATTTCACTACCGTAATATGAGTTATAAGCGTGTGCTTTTGACATATTGTGAAAGGGCCCGTCAAATCTGTATCAAAAATTGTTAAAGTATTCAACGTTTTTACACAGACTACTTTTTATAGTTATCAAATGACATCAATGACATTGAAGCTACAAAATACCGATATTTATTGTAAAAATTTACCGGTATTTTAGCTAATCATATTTCATGGTGATAGAAGCCCCACTTGCCAGTTTTAAACAATAATTATTTATCAAAGATGTGAACATTTTAGAAATTTTTTTTTTCGTTTTTCTATTTGGATTTAACTATAATCAATTAACTTAATCAGTAGTCTCAAACAGATTGTATTGAAAAAAAAAATCTCTTGTGGCTTTGAAGTGAATTAATTAAAATCGTGGTGCTGTTTATTCACGTTTTCTGTTTGTGTGTAAAGAAATTCTCGATGATGATAATAGGAATGATGATGACAACAGCAACGAGGGGTTAGATTCAGTCAGCATATAGAATAAAATGGAATTCTGATGAAGTGTGTGCGTCGTTGGTGGTGGTGGAGTCCGTGCATTGAGAATAATATTCCACAATGAAATAATGAATATTTATGGAACGAACAATGGGATTGTGCCGCCTCCGGTGTACTTTCAGTTTATGCATGTCTATCTTTAAGTGAGGTGGGTAAAGATGCGCGCAACTTTGTTGTCTCTTTGAGCGAGTTTTTCATTCTTGAAGAGAAAAACTGGAATGGAATTCGCATTTCAATATTAATTAAGTTTACATTTTAAGTTCATTATTTATTTTATATAATTTATATTTGTTGCATTATGTTAAGAAAATGCTGATGTTATTTCCATTGTTTTTGCTAAATTGGCGTTGATTTGATTACGTTTTGAGACACGCCAGAAAATTTGGTTAACAAAACTAAAAATCCGGTTTCAAAGAGATGGAATCGATTACGCGTCCTATACGAGGTACAGTTGTATTTCTCGAAATGAATTGAATGTGAAGATTTCAATCGAGGAAACGTATGCAAAGAAACACAATTTTCCGTTTGAAAGTAGTTGCGCGATAGTAGGTAGATGAAATTAGAGTCGACAAAGTGTGGAAGTTTTGTTGTTGACGTACGCGAAATGAAATCCCTTTTCAGGTCCGTCCCGGTGTACGTACGTACGGTATCATCGAAATAAATTTAGCAGGAGGAATCACTGCAGTATACAAAACACATTTCCTGCAGAAAATTAGATTTCCCGTTGGCCATGAGCAGAGGTGGGGTGGCGCGCAAGAAATTCCGGGCGACGGTGTGAGAGAACGCACGGCATAGAGAAGGTAGAGAGGATTGAATTTACAAATCCCTTTTGATCTACTGACCACCTGTCTCTTCTTCCTACTATTGCGCCGCAGTATGCCCAAAGATTATTACATCCATTATTAATAAACACCCTTTACCTTTGCGGAAGGGTTCGAATCCAAACAATAAATCATTCTGACGCTCAAGGCCTCCTCCGGCCAATTCACGTCGATATGCTCTCGCCTTTCTTCTCGCGCTTTTTTCAATTTTTATTTTTATTCCGTGATTTATTATTTTTAAATATAGCCGTAGTCATTGATAAATATCTATATATGATGGGACGGGCATCCAATTTGAATATATTACCGACACTCTGGGCCGAGCGATCCGAACAATTTTAATAATAAATGCAATTTTAGAGTGGCCGCAATTTTTCAGTCGTGCCGTGAGTTGAGGGGAAGGAGAAGAAGCACAGCATCTCTCCTTCAGATCGATTACAAAAACCAATCTTCATTTCTCACTGACACCTTACAGAGCACAGCAGCCAATATCATAATAATACCGAAATGAATAAACTCGAAAAAGCTTCAATGAGAGAGTCGAACCGAAATTAATTTCGTTCCGGTTTACAGTTACGTTCCGGTTGGAATTTAAAATTTAAAATCGAAAAAAAGCAATTAAATTTGGTTAGTGGTCGAGTCCAATATCAAATTTTGATTTAATTTTATTTACCAAATTCCCTAACTATTGTTTTCAATTATAAAATTGAAAATACAAAATAAATAAAAAGTAATTAGTTCAACACATGCACTTTGTAATGTTTCTTCATGTTTACAGTAATATCGTTTTAATCACTTTCATTTGAGTTTGTTCTAATGTTAGTTGCGCAAGACTTGTATCCGTTTTTCTTTAAATTTTCTCTTTTTAGTCGGTTAAGGCTTTATTTATATTGATGATTAAACGTTCCCATGGAATTTGGTAAGGTTTTGTTTATTATATATTTGTTTATTTGAAAAAGGAATTCGGAGTATTCGAAGAGACTTCATCGATGTCTCTTATAAATTGTTTGTTTATATCCGATCAACACAATTACACATTAATTATTATAAATTAATTTAATGAAAAAAAATAATTGAACCGAAATTAACCGTAATTAAAATTCCGTTCCGGTTTCGGTTTTTCAATTGAGCAATTTTTCGTTCCGGTTACAGTTACAGTTCAGTTAAAAATTTCGGTTAATTTCGGTTCGGTTCGACTCTGCTTTATTTTATTCCCTAAACGCTCCTTATTTTTGGGGCACAAAAGCTAATAAACAGATCTACAACCACTGTATAAGACGCACGCAATCAATTTTCTTTTTAATATTTTTTATGCTTGTAAACAGATTTTCTTTACAGTTTTCTCAAGTTTCTGATCGTATCCAAATCTATAATTTGGATCAATAAATATACTGACCTTAAATGCAATATCTATAAAATAGATATAAAAGAAATGTATACTTCATAGATAATATAGATAATGCATGTTCGGCATCGTCCATTTGTCATCGGGGATAGTTTCAGTTGAGTTCTCCTCAACCATCCGACACCATTGAATGAGAAGAAACGAACCGATCGGTTAAAAGATGTTCTTCAATTTTATAAGTGTTTTCAGGCATTCGATTTCAAACATTTAATGTCTAAATTTAATTATGTCTTCTAACAAAATCAATACTTTTTTAACGCGATTAATTGGTAGCACGTAATATAAACATTAGTACAAATAATATTAATTCGTATCAAATCACATCATTCAAACTGAAACAGTCAATATTTGATATAGATTAAAATTAAATCCATCATCTAAACTTTAGATTATAGTCTTTTTCACAAAATAGTTAATTAAACACAGAGACCGACTTATTAAAATGTAGTTATTAATTCAATAGAGAAATTGACGCGTTGACATTATTCTATATTAATTAAATGAGTTCTAAAACAATAGTGAATGAACGGTAACTCTGCATCTGGTTTATTGATGATAAATTGTTTGTTTTGTACATCAATCGTTGCATTTGAATATTCAGCAAATGTTTGTGATTAGTAATTAATTGAATTTGTTGCGTGGAATCAGCACTCCTTTATAGTTGTTATATGTAATTCGATATTGTAAATATAAATATTTAAATGGTTTTCGTATTTACAAATTAATTAACTGTATTTATATATGGTTTCTCAATGATTAAACGCAAAATGAATTATAATTTTCCCCATTATGATTTTAATTACCGATGTCGTGAATATAAGAACAAATATGAAATATGTCTAAATTATAGTAGTTTTATATTTATATACTTGAATTTGATGTAGAATATTATGTAGTAATATTAGTAAGACATCATTCACTATATAGATTATAGTCCACTAATATTAGCCCTATTGGGTTAAAAAAAATAGTAATACGGTATTAACATTGACATAAATTAAAAGATTTAAAGTTGTGAGAAAAGAAATATTTGAAAACAAGATAGACTGAATGGTAAAATTGAACAATACTCTGATAAACAGTAATTTGGTGTTTGATTTATAAACGTGTGAATCGCCGCGTATTTGAATGCGTGTTTATATTTCGGTGTAGGAATTGTTGGAGGGTCGAGGGAGGGAAGTAGAATTTATCGTTTTAGCCTTAATTTATACATCGGGGGAGAGCTTTTCACTTATAGCACATAAACACACATACTATATTTATGTATATATATACAAAACGCATACGTACACACACACATACAGCTCCAATATCTACGGCCACATCTCATTAGCTAACGTGACTCTGATCGCGTGCCTGAACCAAAACCGCAAACGATATAAATTCAAGAAGGAGGGAAAGGAGAGAACCAAGAATACGATGGAAGGTCACCAAAGGGTGGGTCGGGGAAGATAGCTGAGCAGAAGGGAAGGAACGTCAGTAAATAACTCGAGGCCCCAGATTCGTATTAGGTGGAAATAATGTCGAATGAGTGATGAGGGTGGGGAAACGAACGAGCCCTGTAACTAATGACGTCGAAATGCGATCGCGTTTATCAATCGTCCGTTGTGCATGGGGCTTTGACAGGGTTTTAACAAACGCAAAGTTGTTGTTGTTGTTTATGAAATGAAAATAATAACGTGTAATTTTGCAGAGCGTGCGTGGTGTTATCGGAATTAATTACTTTAGGTTTTTTCTTTTTCGTGTAGCCTTGATTAAGTAAACCACCTTTTATTGATTCATTATTGATTGACAATGACAATATTTTGCATGTTTAAGTTGTATGTTTATTTAGATAGCAATTTCACTGTTAATTAAAACTGTACGTATAGATTAAGGTTTCTTGATTTATGATTATTGACCCAAAATACAATTGGTCGTGAAATGACAGCTGTCACCTTGTGTTAAAGCGAGCAACTGGTGAAAATGACAGCTGTCATCTTGTGTCAAAGCGTGAGACTAGTGAAATACTCTTAGCAATTGGGTCACCCTTCAAATATAAGCAAATATGTTCAAGCGAGGAACTGTTGAAAATTTGTTAGAAAATGGGTCTCAATGCAACAATTACAAACAAATATGTTAACTCGCGAAATGACAGCTGTCAACATGTATCAAAGCGTGGAATTGGTGAACTACTCTTAGGAATTGGGTCACAGTACAAACTAAATGTTAATTGAGCAAAATTAAAATAAATATATTTAACCCTTTCCAGTCCAATTTTTTTGTATTATTATAAATCATTGTAAATCACTTCTTTAATCATAAAAAAATAACATCTTACTTGTTTTTTTTCATTATTCACCATTACCTACTATTAAAAATACATTTAGCTTCAATTTACATTAGTTGCTTCCAACAGTTTTAATTGTCGAAAGAAGAAATTAAATTTAAAAATTAATGATTCCATTTGGAATCACTGGAAAGGGTTAATTTATTTTGAAATTTTTTAACCGTACTAAAGTGAATTCGTACTGATTGAAGCCGCAAATGTTTTATTTATTTGTAGAGCAATTATCAATGAGTCTAGTGTTTTCTTTCTAAACGTATTTTTTGTATAAGCTGTGTACAAGAGCGTTCTTTTTTGTTCTAAATTAATTTGATTCTATTTTTTCACTTCTAAAACAAAGTAATCTCTGCCCTAGATATGGTTTTGATTTTATATTGATTACCCTTTGATTCGGTTCTGCAAAGGAAAAAAGAAATAAGAGAATTCCAGAGAGATTCGCACGCAATTTGGGCAATCATTATGGCCAATAACTATGGGGACGAAGGGGTGGAGGCGCGAATCGAACGGCGGTTGTTGGGTGTGTGGGGAAGGGGTTGGTTTCGGGTTGGCGGTCGTCCGGCGGTCTCGGCTGCTGCTGATTTTCGGCCCCAGCAAAATACTAAACTAAATGAGCAATTTATATACGGCCGTGTGCATTTGCATAATTATACATTCGATCAGAATTTAATATTTCCACACAAAAAAAAATCAGCAGCAGCAGCATCGAAACTACCCCGAACCGTACATTGGGATCAAAACTATGCATTTTGCGCACTGTTCAAATTTACAAATAAACAGTAGCAACAAATTAATGACATTCACAAATATAATGCAACAACCCCAATTATTTTCAAAAAAAATAAGTACAAATTCTCGCTCAATTTCAATCAACAGGTTTTTTTTTTACTTCTCATTCCAAATGTTTTTGCTTATTTTTTCATTTTTTTTTTGTTGTTGTTGTTCAATCCACGCGAATTCCTTTTGTTCCGTTCCGCGCATACACGAAAATCCCCTCGTAATATACATCCTTTTCAAATACAATACAATTGCAAATCCTGAATGTAAATCCTAATTATACGAGACCCATCCATAGAATTCCAATTAGTTCCAGCGAAAACAGGAAAGTTGTAATAACAATAATACAGATATATTATGTACAAGTCTACAGAATTCAAATGACTTTTGGGGTGAATTTCTTGCAATTTCACTTATTATTTATTAATTTTCGCGTTCGGAATTTCAATTCGTTTTATTTAAATTATTCAAAAAGCAATTTCTATACATATTTTATACAAAGGTACAAATTTATTAAAATTGTTGCTTCTTGGGAATTCACAAAGTGTGAAATAAAAATACCTATTTCTACATATTATATAATGATATCAAAGTTTAATTAGTTTCCTAATGGAAACATTCTACTTATAACGTTTTGTTTGTTTGAATAACATAATTAAATCTCTAAATCCAAATTGCTTTTTCTAATCTCGTTTCTCTCCAGGTACTTTCACTAAATCATTTCGTTTTGTTGGATAAATATAATTTATAAGCATATAATCTGAAAGCTTTCCATTTAATTTAGATTTTAAGTTTATTATGTAATTTCTTTCGAGCGGAGAAAAGAAGCGCTCCGCCACAAAACAATATAAATATTTTGCTTTTTTTCTTCTTTCCTTCATTTCTCTCGAGTTCAGTAATAAAATCTGCTGTACATTCCTTAAATTAAAGATTAAGTTACGCAATTTATTTTATAAATTGCGTTTTCGTTCGCTAAGAGTGAAAAGTTAAAGTAGGGAAACCCGATTAGGCGCATCACTTCGGAATTGTAATTGAATTTCTGTACAACAAACACGAGAAAATCTTTATGTAAGCATTATTTTTGTTGTTGTCCATGATTAATTGAAACAGATGGATGGATTTTGTGGAATGTTTTGTTCGGTTGTTTTTGCGTGTTTAACTTTTGGGAAAACTGCGTCAATTTTTCTCGTCGGAAAATTGCTTGTTCAACTTTAAATGTCATTCACAAAAAAAAAGTTTGAGCGTGAGGGGATGTTGGGGGTTCGAGCTTGAATAAATGTATGGGATTGGGTGTCTCGGAAGGAGACAGAAGGAATGAAGGATGAGTGAGTGACTGAGTTGGGTGGGTTAAAACTGAACTTGTAAAAGAAGTTTGGAAAATATTCGGCATAACACGAGTGCCCTTTCAACAACAGTTTGCACTGAAACTGAAAACGCTGCCATTTAGATTGTTTGTAGTGTGGGATGAAAGAAGGACAAAAAAAAAACTGCGAGGAGAGAAAATTGATAGAGAAGAATGCGATGAGACTTGAAAACGCAATGTGTACACGTATGAAAAGTTTATCGTGGATGGGGGAGAAATTTAAATTTTCAATTTAACTTTGGCACACATTTTTCACGGGCCGTTGTGAGAGAACTTTGCCGGAGAGAGTTTAGGCAATGTACGAAACAAATAATAATTCTTTACTGCCACAAGGACAACGGGAAAATTGTATAAGCTTTAAGTAATTTATTTTACGGAATTTCAAATATTTACAATGAAACTTCCTAAATTTCATTGATGTTATGAGATACCGACATGGTTCTCTTCACTATAGGGAAATGCAGAATTAAAAACCTCGATTAGTGTGGTTTGAAAACTGTAATTTGTTGCCTTCATAATGGGAAAAAACAACTTAAGATCAACTTAAATTTTGTGCATACTTGATTCCAAATTACTGTATTAGAAACACTTTTAGTATCAAAATACCTTTGCATGCAATGCAGATATTCGAAGCTTAGAAATTTATATGTTGTATTTTTTTCTCATCTTGTTCGATTCGATTCAGGAGAATTGAGTTAGCAAGCGATACGCTGAATGGAAAAATAACATTCACTTTAAAGTTGGCGTAATATAAGCGCGCACACACACTCGCATACAAAAAAAGGAAGAAGTGGGACGCGTTTCATCGAATATGGAATGGTAGCAAAGTGGTTTAATGTTTGATGCAAATGTGTTGACAATATATTATGTATCATGTATGCATGCGGGAAAATGGAGTGAGTAGGAAAATTGAAGGAATATAGGGGAGGAGAGAGATGATTGAACGCATAAGGGAATTTCGATTATGAAATAAATTGGCCACTTAAATACGCATTTGCATAATGTAAGCTACCTTTTCGCGGCGGAGAACTCCCTTCCTAATAATTCACGTAAGCATTTCATTATGCAAACATGAAATTGCTTAATGTACTTACAAATATGTATATACTGTATTTCTCCAATTATAAGACTCTCTCATATACAAGACGCATCCAGTTTTTAGACCCTAAAGTTTTCACAAAAGAATGTATCTTATATTTGGGGAAATACGGTATATGTATTAGATTAGGGGTCGACAACCTGCGGCTCTTTTGCTAAGAATTTACGACTTTCAACTTCTACTTAAGCTGAAATTGCAATCGAAGCGCTACGTGCGGCTCCCTAAACTTTATTTATCTTAAAACTGGCTCTGCATTACATACTAGTTTAGTCTATGTTTCTAAGCACTAAATTAAGTACGATATTTATTTGCAGTACTAATTTACAGAGGTATAAAGTGAAATACGTTTTTTTTTTTAAATTTTAATTTAATTAAATTCCTGTGTAAGTTTTAATAATTATTTTGTACGGTCACCGGAAGACTCATCTACTTTAAGTGCACCTGTGAGAGTTTTATTCTGTGGATTAAATGGAGTATTATCTCTGGTCACATGCTGGTTGTAGTCCGAAAGGTTTCATGGAGAAAAGAAGAGTAGATGAAAAAAGCGCAATGAAAAATGCATGTGCACTCGACATGTAAAAAAATCTTGTATTTATAATATTTTAAAGTCAAATAAAGTCAACATATTTAATATTTTTGTTGAACAAAATTCATGTACGTTTTTTAAAAGAAATTATTTATAATAAATTTAAAATTCGTCAAATTTTCATATTAATCAGTGTTAAAGCAAATTATTAGTGCGAATATTGAAAAAAAAAATATACTTTCAGAGTTTTAATATGTTACATTTTTTTTTAGTCGAATTGTTAACCAAGAAAAAACAGAAATTAATTTCTGTATTAGAATTAGTTTTTTTTTAAATAAAAATGATATTATATTATCATTAGTTGAAATGTTCTATAAAAAAAGAAACAAAAACAGTGAATGAAATATGACAGTCTAGAATAAAATATACAAGTGACGTCTGGACACTGTTGTGTACGATATTGTCGTGGTATAATAAAAAGCACACGCTAGTTGATGGCTTCATAAAAAAAGGAAAAACAAAAAATAAAAACAGTAACACGCAATCAATCTCAATTTGAAATGTCATCGCCGCTCGTTACTGTGTATCCAATTGCCTGGAAATGTTGTCCCGTTTAAATTGCTCTTAATGTTACTTAATGGATCTAAAACTGTTTTATAACTATTATTAGCATATTATATGAAAAATGACTTCATTTTTTTTGTTAATGATAGTGAAAAACTTTAAAAAATAAGTTTAATTAACGTATATATTTTTCATTTAGTTCGATGGTTTTTTGCCATGTACAAGACAACAAAAAAAAAATGGCAAGATAGTCAGCTTTTTTCTTTTCTTTAAGGAAATAAAATTGACATCTGCAAACAATATTTGCTTCTAAAAGTGACATCGATCAAATGTCAAAAATTTTGACATTGACAGAAGTCCTTCATTACGTATGTTATGTTATGTGAAAATCGAAATTAGTTTCAATTTTAGTTTAAATTAAATTTAAATGTAAAATAACGTTTTATTTTTGTTGTTACATCTATAATAATCTTTTAATTACAATGTTTTGATTTTATAGTTACACTGTATTCATCATAAATATTATGTTTAATGGAAAAAAATAAAATAAAACTATAGAGCGATACTTGATTTAATATTATGATCCTTGCGTCGTCCCTACCGTCACGTCTGACTAAGTCCTCCTATAACTAACCACTTAAAATCCCAAACGTTACCAAAATACCAACAATATGTTATTAGTTTTGTAGTATAATTGAAATATATTGAATATTTTATAAAATTGATTAAATATTTGTTAATCGTTATAGTAAACCTTCTTATTCTCTTATAGGAATCATTAAATGATTATTTAAAGATTTTAATTTAAATTTAAAAATATATTTATTGATTGAATTTTTTGTTGATAAAGTATTGAAACAAAACTGAAATTGTATCAAAAATGTATGTACTATTGTTTTTGATGATTTATGAAAATTTCGTACAAATTGAAATTCGAACACCGGACTATTTCGAATCCGGACTGATCGAAGCCACAATATGTATAAGTTTGTTGTCTTTTTGTATTTTGTAAAACTTTATGTTTAATTAGATTTGAAGATGATTTATTAAACATAAGAAAATCAAAATAATTTAGTTATTATATTTAATTGTAAGTGAAATGTCTTGTGAGTGTTAGTAGAGAATTGCAGAGAAAAAAAGAAAGTTTAATTGCCTAAAATAAAACGGAATGCTAACGGTACTAACTAATCAAAAGGTCCATCAAAATCCTTGCAGAAATGAATGAGTGTGTACAGAGCGTTGTGTACTTAGGACCTAATTTGATATTACCTGCTCCAACACCCTTTTCTCCCCTTGGTTCTCTTTTTTGTTTTATTCTAGGAATTCCTATATATTTTTTCAGGCCAATGTTTTATTTTAACACAAAATTGGACACCGCCAATTTTCGCGAAAACCAAACACTCGCTGCACTGTCCGCCCCATTTTCGTAATTGTTTTTAGTGCACGAGTAATTCCGCTTTTAATTTTCTGTTTTTTTTTCTCCCACTTTTCATTTAATTCCTGCTATTTTAGTTTGAATATTATTATCATTATTATTATTATTATTATAAAGTAAGTTTGAATTTATGTGTGTGAACGTGCGAGGATAAGCTGTGTGTGTGTGAGACAGAGAGAGAGTGTGTGTCCTGCGAGTATTGATCCTGTCTCCTCTCCCAATCCCCTGCTCCAACCGCCGCCGCTGCTGTGTGTCCCTGCAGGATGAGTGCTGCTGCTGCAAGGACTATTCCGACCATTAACATACAATCCCCATTACTATTTTGTAATTTAATTTAATTCACTTTATGAATTAATAAAAAAAATATAAATTTCACAAAAAAAAAATGAAACAATGCAGATAATTGCAGCGAATGTAAAAGCGTAATTCGTGTCTAAATGAAGGTAATTATACGAAATTAATGAATTGCCGATCAAACATATTCGTGTTTCATTTATTAGAAATTATTCAAATTTTATACATTTCCCTGCCAGAAGCATATAAATTTTTTTTTCTTAACACCTTAAGCGAATTCCCTATCTTCCACACAGATGGCGAAAAAAAAATGGGGAGGAAATATTACGAAAATCGGATGGGAGAGAATCGAAGCTGGCACACGGAGCCGACGATTTGTTACCGAATAAAATAAACATCCAGACGCGTAATCGACTTCATTTTTTTTCCTTAGGTTTTTTCTTTTTTTTTATATTTGTTCACGCAAATATGGCCTGTTCAGCAAAATGGAAAACCGTATAAATAAATCAAAAAAAAAAACGAAGAAATATCTTCGCGTTTTCACGGACGAAATAAAAAAAGCGAGTGCATATAAATGTTTCTAATAAAATGAATGAAATGAATTCCTTGCATACGGTTTTAATTTAATTTCTGGAATAATGAAGAAAACAAAAAATTTGTCCTTTTATGTCATTTTTAATGTCTGCGCGTTCGCAACAATGCGTTTTTTTTTTGCAAAGGCAGGATTTATATTTTGGACCCCATTCCGTTCGTATCTTCTTATTTTCGTCCCATTCCACTTCTACTTTTTATAATGCGAAATGATGTGGATCTTCTACCATTCCATTTGGGGGGCGTTTTGAGGGTGTGAGTACACAACCTGCGAGTCCCCGGCGCCTCCACCACCGATTTTTCCCCATCCGCGCATTATATACGTAATAATGTGAAGCAGAAGGCCGCGTAAAAGGAAATTGGATATTGGATAATCAGTATATCTTGTACATTATTTGACACCTGTTTAAAAAGGGCTTTCGACTACCTCCACCCACATCCGCGCGACGTTTTACGTACATATTTATATGGAAATTTTCGTGCATAAAGTCCCGGTTTCCAATATTATCATCGTCTTCCTTTTCTTTTTTTTTTTCCTTTTTTCGTTGCACGTTTTTTATTTTTGGTACGATAAAATCTGAATCGCATTTGCGGTGTTCTTCGTCACGGACAGATGTGTCAGTCGAATATTATGTTCGTAAAAAAAAACAACTAACATGCATTGTCTCTCGATAAGCGCATTATAATTGATGACGAGCTGCATTCACCGGCGCTCATTAATTGTTAAACACTTAACATTATATACTGGCCATTGATCTATGTGATCATATGAAACATGATTTAGTTAATACATTAATTATGTTTTACATTTACATTTTCGACATAATCCGAGAGATAAAGACTAATTACCCATTGAAACCTATCATAATTATATAACGTTCGATATTTGCTAACTTCAATTTAATCATAAATTTTTCTAAAGAATAAAATGAAATTTGAATTTCTTCTTAGGATTTCCTATTTTTCAGAAAACGATAAAAATTGTTGCATTGGTTGAGATCAATTTCTCGCTTTGACAAGATGACAGCTGTCATTTCACGATCCAACATACTAATTTGTGGTTGTAAAGCGACCCAAGTGATGAGAGTATTTAACCAGTTACTCGCTTTGACACAAGGTGACTGCTGTCATTTCATGACTCAACATATTTGTTTGTAATTGTACATTAACCCATTTTTTAAGAGTTTTTCACCAGTTTCTCGCTTTAACACGTGGTGACAGCTGTCATTTCGCGTTACATTTTTAACGCTACCCAATTCCAAATTATATACACATTTCAAAACAAAAACTGTTGTACTGTTTTTGATACTACAACATTTATTTATGAAATACTATGAAACATATCACATCATATTGATTCGTACTAATTAAAATTACTTTGATCAGAGTAAAACTCGTATTTATTTGTTTTTTTTTTAAATCTATTTCAATTGAGTTCATTTTTATCGTTGCGCATCGAATCGCACAATCAGGTAATAAACAATTGATTGTGCCCTCATTTACCCGCATGTGATATACAAATATAAATGTTTTTTTTTATGTATAATGCGAGTTTGTGTATGCATTTCTTTCTTTTGTTCAAATGGTGATTCGCTTTTTTTTAATGTATTTTTCTCATAATTAATCGATTGTGCTGTTGTTGGTAACGATTGGATAGAGGAAATTGTCAATTGGAAAAAAAAATGTAAATTTTCAGATGAGGTTGGTTAGAATATTGAACTCGAGAGCATCGCTTTAATTAAATTTGCCGCCCATTCGTAAACAGTGCCACCCATCCTGCAGCAAACAATTCGCCCTCTCTCACCCCCTCAATTTATTTATTTGCTATTTTATTCCGTTTCTCTCGTCGAGAGACCACGTTTATTTATTTTCAGCGGTTTTTTTTTACACTGATTTGATTAAAATCAATGAAACGCCGATGTCTGCGCTTTTTTCTGCTATTGTCCGAATGAGCGCAATCAAATAAAACTAAAACAAAACGAAAATTCGATACGGTGAACAAATGGTAATTGCTGCCAAATAAGAGTATGTTTCGTCAAGTCAGCGTTTTTCACGTACAACCCATCAAGTATATTCGATAATAGGTAAATAGTAATAATAATATATTAACTTTTGATTGTATTAACGTACAAATATCCGTACGAACGTACAACAGTAAGCGGCAAAGTGTACGTTTGTATGAAAATCGCAAATTCTCACTAATATTTGACGCTGATATGAAAGTAATATAATGATAAAAATGTACTTTGAATAATTTATTGGTCGATAAATACAAAGAACATAAATTACAATTAGTTTGACTAAAATTTGCTTTATTTCCACTATAGTTTATAATGATCAATATTATAATTTCCTGGAAGATCCGTTTCCAACAATTACAAGCATGTAAATTACAATTACCAGTAACTAACTCCCAATAAAGCCATAATCAATATTATCGTACTGTTCCAATTAACAATTACAATTAACTTATATCGATTACGTAATAATGTATATCTCCATATTAGCGTGTCTACATGTCCAAATTAATAATTCAACTTGGACGATGCTACGTGTATAATTGGGAACGCTATATTAATATGATGAAACATATTTAACACAATTTTCCCGGGAAAATTTTGAAGAAAAGGTGAAATTAAGCGAAAAATTCTTAAAAACCTAAATATGAAAATATTTATTATAAAATATTACTATACAATACAAAAATTTAAAAAAATGCGTTGGATCAAATTAGTTTTAAAATTGTGTTTTTTGTTTAAAATATTTTATTACAAACAATAGTTTATGAAATGCAGAAGAAAATTTGTATTGAGATTTCTTCGGTAAAATCTTCGTTATAATTGACTTGTATGACAATAAATTAAAGATTGTGTGTGTGTACGTGATAATCTGTAAATGATTAAATTTTCAATGAAAGATTGAGGTTAAATAAATGGAGTGAACGCGGTGGATGGAGTTGGCGCGCGTTAATGCGTGAATATAGATGAGAATGAATGGAGTATGATGAAGGTGTGCTTGTGTAAACCAGATGCGAGTGAGATTAATATCGAGTTTGCAAAGGGTTTCTCTTCATAGTCCTCTCATCCTCCCTCCCTCCACGCAACGCAACTAACACGGCTCAGAGGATGGAAAGGAAGGCAAGGGATTAAGTGTGCAACCATACTCATATGGTAACTAACCCAGAAGAGTTAAGACTTTAATTAATTCATGTGTGTGCGCGCATAATTCGCCCACTAAACCGGAAACGGAAGGGCAGATCAAGCAACAATCATAATAAAATTAACTCGCAACTTATGATACGCAAAATTACATTGATTTTTTTTCCTATTTTTGTGGAATACTTGTAAATTAGATTACAATTGCATTTATATATAAATTTTACAAAATGTTCGTACTAACGTACTCGATGCTCATACAAATGCACAGTTTACCTAAGGGATTACCAATTTCTGTTTCAGTTATGTTTTTTTACTTTTTTCATCATACTAATTTCAATATTTGTAAATTGTTTCAGTTTATTGAAGCACTAATAAACGTGTTTTAATTTAAAAGTTTATAGAAACGTACAAATGCATTTACTAATATTTTTTTACAAATGTATCTCTACATTCGTACTAACGTACACTATGTTATTTTTTAAATTAAAACAAATTGGAATTGTTATTTACGAAGCTCTTTCTCTGAAGTGTGAAATATAAAGTAGGAGGAAATATAATGTGATGTAGAAATTAAAAAATGTAATTGCGGCACTCAGGAAGAGGATAAAGAATCCGCCGGTATGCGCCCAATTAAATGTGGTGGTAAAAAATGCGTCATCCGTGGTTGGAATTATCTGGTCCATGAATCTGTATGTAGATTGCGTCGAGATTCGCACACGCTCGGAGCTTGCGCTGCGGCAGCTTTCATTGAATGCCCCCGGAATAGTTAGCTATCTAGCTACCGAATGGTAACTAAGCCGGGAAGCTGTATGTCAGCGTGTGATCTTCTTCGGCAATTTGCCTGAGGTAATAACGTCACCCGCAATCCTATTAAAATACACAACGGCTGTAAACCTTCCTTCCTTCCTGTTGAGTCAACCTCCCTCCATCATCTCCAACTCCACTTCGACTTATCATTATTATTACGCTGCATACGATTATGATCACCTAACAAACTGCAAAAGCGAACCGTCCTCTCCGTCTGTTGCGAATTTAGATGTAGGCGCGCAAATTGGTTTCAAGTGCGACTCAGACACACACAATAAACACTCGTTTTACGGCCGCTCTCTTACACCAATATAGTTTATGTATACGTTTTTCAAGAAACCGAGAACGCGCGGCGCCAAATTCAATTTGCAAAGTTTCATCTCATCTCGGAAAGCAACAGAACTAACATAATTTCACCGTAAAAAGAAGTACTACTATACGAGAAATTTGTTCTTTCTCTCTCCATTGTTGAATATTCAGTTTTGCACAAGAGCAACTGTATTAAATTATGAACTTTATTACATTTGGAAAACTTACAAATTATAGTTAAATGTACTTTGAAATTAATTTGTTTGTATCTTATTACACCATTTCTATTTCTAATTATTATATAATATATATTTCATAAATCTTTTATATAATAATCTAAACAATATTTTTTTGTATATTCTATTATCATTAATATTATAAACTTACCTGTTGTTGATTGTTTTATTAATTAACTGATACTTCAGTTAATAATGATTTTTTTCTTGGATTTGTAATAAATTACCATAATTCGGTTGCTTTTTGGTTGAGATAATCATAATATTCCTAATACCAAAATTATCAAATGCTACAATAAATCTGAGCTTATAGAATTTGTATTTTAATGCATCGTCGAGTTTCTATTCTGAAGGTTATTAATTTCTAGGTGGAATGTTCATACATGAGTTCCTACTCTTGTACAAATGTCAGTGGAGTTTGCGGGCTTCTCTCGCTATAGTTTTGAACGTCTCAGAAACGCGTATTATTGAGGGGGTGGGCTTTAAAATCTATTACTCCGAGAAAATTCTTGACGTACGCCAAGAAGAATCAGTCTAGTGTGTAATAACCGCAAAATGTAATGGATGTTATAGTTTGAGTATATACGTGTTTAGCAGATGGAATGTGAAAATCGAATGCAGTCTCATCAGTTGATTACAGTTTTGCTTTCTGTTTTTTGTGCATTATTTTTTACATAATTTGATTTTTATTTAACTTATATAAAAACAAAAATGCTTTGAAAACCTTGAAGCAAAATGAAAATCCGGAATATTATCATGTGATAGCAATTTGGTTGGAAAATGGAGGTCGAACGAGAGTGAATGAGATGCACGTAGTCACGAAATGTAATAAAACGAGAAGGAAAATCGTGGGATTGGAGTTCGAATGGAAGCCAGCCAAATATCTGCGAAGCATAATAGTTTGAAAATAGAGGAGAACTTTCGAAGCGACGATATTTCGCTTCGTTCTATTCTCTCTCTCTTTTTCATTAAAATATTAACAAGTATTGATTTTCGTATTAGTATGAATAACAATTATTGCAGACTTCCAAATATTTTATAGACGAAAATGGTACGAATATACTTTGTATTGATTTTTGTATGAATTTCTTATGGATAATATTTATTATTTCATTTGAAATGGATTTCTTTGGGTGACCAAAATTGAGATTAATTACAAACGTCTTTTAGCTATATAAATTTAACTAACTGTAGTTGTTGTTTAAATATTCAATTTATAGGACTTGTATAGAAAGAAAACGATTACAGACTACAGCAAATGCAATATCCGGCAATCTTAAAGTCCTTTGTGTAAATGCTGTGATTTTTTTTTATTTTATTCTCTTTTTTTTTACTCGAAGAAGGGAATTAATGTCATCGAAACGTACTTCCCTTGTACAAAGTAATTCCGGGCGACGTTCTGCGTTTATCTGGTGTGCTCTGCCCGGAGCTTATTTTTCCCTCCTTAGAATTCCTAATTTATTGTCGCACTTTATGGGGCCACACTGTATATCAGTGCACGTGTGTATTTATATACATATACACACACACACACTCACATGAATGTATGTATATATATATATACACATGGGAAGATCAAAGCGATAACGTAATGCCGCGGCGGCGGCGACGTTATATATACATTATATTACGTAACAATATAGTTTATCAGGTCCTGCAGATCCCTTGTGCCGTTTAAAATAGTGTAATAATACGTTATTAAATGCGCCAGCAGTGAGACATTATCACATTTAGAGTTAGTGCCCTTTCGGCCCCCGCCGGCCATTTCAGCTTTACCATTCGCAACAGCAGCAGCCGACGACGACCATACAGTTTAACGGTACTTTGCTCACCTCTAAACATTTTTTATTCTTTTTATAAATTGAAATTACATACATTCAAATTTTAAGATTCTATTCCATATTGTTATTAACGTACATATTACTTTATCTACGTACATATTACGTACACAAATTGTGGGTGTACTGTTGTGTTCAACCACTAAAGTACCACTGAGGACTATTATAGGTCATTAACAGAATCAATATTCAGAATAGACAGATCCCACGGAAGACAGTGACCGTTTGCGGCGTTTCTTCGTGTTTTTAACTAGAATCCAACCCCGTCCGTATTAATAAGAATTAACTTTGTAAGTACAATAAGTATTTGTAACTAGTCTTAGTCAATCTTTTAAAGTATCTACACTGTCTTGGAAAGAACCCCAAGAGTACCAATTATTATACTAAATTTGTTTTAAACCAATTGAATTATTTAATTCCTGCAACTGAGACTCCACAACGATAACACCAGAAGAAGATATTCCACTGTGTCCAGAATTCCATCCTTGGGACACAACATTACTTTCATTAGAACGTAAATGTTTCAATTTCCAAAGTTCATACAAATGTACTTTTTGCCCAATACCAATTATCTAACTTTCCTTAATAAGTTTCAATCTAACTTGAACGTTTTTTTAACGAATGTACATTAAAAGTATACGTGACACGATAAATTAAATTAAACGTAACAAGTGGTTTTGTATATATATTTTTTTATAAATATAAGTAGAATATCATGCACAGTTGTTTTCAATGTTGGTCAAAAGTTTAATATAAAAATGTGATAAATTGTAATTGGAAATTGCTGTTCCAGTTCGATCTCCACCGAACTGGATATGTTTTTTTTTTTGCATCAGCAAGCTGCGCGTGTTTTTTTTTTGGCGCTGGCGGATGTTCCCCAAAATGGTTCTGTTATTGCTCTTTGCACACTCGGCGTCTATTCACTTCGTATAAAGTACATTCAGTCCAAACCACATTTTTCTTCTGCATTTCTCTATTCTCGACCTAACTTTATTTTTCTTTTATTTTATTTAGTTGTAATCCTATTTTCGTTTTCTATTCCTTTCAATTCATTTACCAAGAACTAAATATTAATTACTTTACTCGTTCAAAATGTTTTATTTATTCGTGTCTCAGCATGTAATAACTTGGGACTAATTTCAGTTTTTGAAATTTTTCATTTTACGTAACAGAAATACATATATGTATTCACTTGTTAATTAATTCGGATAATTGGATTATTTACGATTAATGTACGTACATGATTATTTACAATATGACAGAACTTACGTAGAAAAATATTCGCACTAACGTTCTATGATGCCAAACAAATTGTGGGATTTTTTTTTTATAAATTATTTTCATAAAAACTAAAAAGATATTAAACATAATAGAATGGATAATGTTCATGTTTTTCAGCAATATTTCGAGGTAGATTTAGAAAAAATATAAACATGAAAACAATTATAAAGTTAATCCAGTATTATGCAAATAATCCTGTTCGAAATATAGGCAATACACGAAAAATATGTATGTTCCTATACAGAACATACATGCAGTGGTTTTGTTTGTGTGTATGTGCACGTGTATTAAAATTTTAATTGAAAATTCCGCAGCGCTTCGGTGGAGAGCGTTCTGTTGTGCCGGCCAAATGAGAAATTGAATTAATTCCAAATGAGTTTGAAATTTATGTTGCGGTGCTTTTATTTTCTCCGAAATTCAGCTATAGACCGGCCACAGGATAAAACTTCTGTTGCTACCCTTGCCTTTGACTCTTAGTCTCTCGTTTTTTTCTTTCTTTAAAATCAACCTGCAAGATGCAACAACCGCCATCTCTTTTCCATCGTTTGGTATAAAAAGTAAATACTTCCTCTGCCCGAAAATAGTAACTACATTTCAATTCGAAAAGAAAATGAGGAATTACTGAACACATTTTTTCTGTTAATTCGAAAAAGAAATATAGACAAAACAGTTTAACACATTTTAAACTTTATTATGAAAAAAATCGCGCTGCTTTATTAGCATTTTTCATCACATTCTGTTCTTCAACAACGGTTTTTCAAAATTTGTAACTCTCTTAATTTCTCTTCCTTTTTTCAATCCGTCGTTTAATGTACTTTTGGGATAAATACGTTAAGAAAAATTAATAAAATTGACTATTTCCAATAATTTGTACATGGAATTGAAATGTAGCAACTATTTTCGGATAGAGGAAGTAAAATGTAGTTGGATGTACCTACCTCGACACATTCTGCGTATTTTGGTTACCTTTTTTCCTCCTCCAGGCAATATATCACATTGCAAGTGTTTTTGTTACACTCGAATCCGGCTCTGTCCGAGCAGTCATGTCATTTCTCACAAGATATTGCTTCTGCTCTGCAGCGAACCCTTCGAGGTCGTTCATTTTTTTTCTTCCTTTGTTTCTTTCGCCGTTGTCCTCCTTTCTTTCTAGCAAATCTTCAAAGCTTAAATGAAAATTATTTCTTTATTTACAAAGCCGCACTATACTCAATACCAACATTAATAAATTGATATCAATGTATTTTATTACTGAAACTAGTGGAACTGTTTTTCGAGCATCCACATCGCAGATTTTAGTGATTTTCTTTCTATATTTGGAGAATACAGCAATTCAAATGTTGCTGTGGTTTCATCCATTTTTCAGTAATTCGCGTTTCGCTGCCGTGAGAAATTTAACACTAAAGGTGACTTTCGTGTGATCACAAATCAAGGTACTTTATTTGATGGCAGCACGCGTTTCTGCTATTTTTTACCCGTTAATTAATAAACCTACACTGTTTCATTAGTCGGTGCTTTTTACGTGCATTCAATTTTAAATAAAACAACAGATAATTTCTACACTTCAGTTCTCTTTTCGGTAATTCCTTAAATCGAGCGACAACTTTGTCGCCTCTATCTAAATCCCATTGAATAATTCCGCGATTTTTAAAAGCCAAGAAGACGAATCACTCGGCATCCTGGATAAATGATTTCCTTTTACCGAAACTTTTGCATAAAATGGAGATAAATAAAAGTTGCCACGTCCAAAGTTTACACTTTTCAATTGCCTGCGGTTCGCGACTCCAGATAAATCTCTGGTACGGTCAGAGATGGCGCAGAGGAAGAGGACGACCGGAAGATGTATAACGGGTTGGAAGAGGGAGGAACATCTAGGTTCGTTCTGGATTCTAGAATGAAAAATAAAATATATAAAAAAAAATATGGGAAGTGCACGGAAGCCATTTCGCTTTATTGGAAATCTATGGGCCAAAGGGTGACGGATTTATGGGCTACTTTAGTAGCTATTTACCGAAGATTTAACGATTGCATGGCCTCTCCTGTATAAAAATAGAGGCGCCGCGCCGATCATTGTCCGATTTCTGCTGTCGCTATATGCTGCGTTGTGTTATACTGGCTGGCTGCACATTTTTCCACAGCTGAAAAATTGGAAATCGTTCCCAGTTGCCGCATACAAATACAACCCATTTATTTTCTGTTGCATTTATCCTTCGTATCCCAATCGACGTACAACATAAACATATTAATTTTATTACAAAACAACAATTTCTTCACAAACATGTTTGTGAGTTACTATAAATTATGGTATTTTCTCTCAATTTACCAACCAGCTTTTAATATCTTCATATTTTCTTGAATTACTCAAATCACAAATTTGATCAACAGACATGCAAATTAAAGACAAAAGTCGCACCTTTCCAACGAGTCCACTGACATATTCTTGCTGTTTAGATAATCACGCAAGCAAATTATATAATTCAAAATAAATCTTAAACTGAAAACTAACAATATTACTATTAAAACTGCACTAGTTTTGATGACAATATATCATATTATATATCATAAAAACTGTTCAACAGTTGATGCGACAGTGTTGAATGAAATCAAACACGGAATTGCAGTAAATCTCATCCGATCCGCGTTTTACGGATTTATCGCGAAATAAATTGTCAAAGTTTCTCAAAACGAGAGAGGTGGAGGGGTGACGGCTACAGCACGCGCGCACGTCCTTATAAAGTTTTTCTTGCAGTGAGGAATGGTTTTTCGGGCATATTTAAATATGTTTTGTTTGTTCATCACATTGAAAAGTTAAATACAGTTTTATTTGAAAATTCGTTTTATAAGGGAGGAGAACGAAATGCGATTAAACTGAAGAGATGTATATAATTATTACTGCTCGCACAGATCGATCCAATCAGCGAAAAGCATCTTACCGTAAAATTTCACTGATATTATTGTTATTATTATCGTAGTTTCCTCCGTTTCCGGATACTACATCCAATGATCTCAACCTCCAAAGACCGCAAACTTTATCAAATTATTTACTTGAATGGCTTCAAAGCCCATAAAATGCCGTCCCAGTAGTTACTTCCGCCTTGACTAACAACATTTCTGGGAAACAATGTACGAAATTCATGTCTCGTATTAAAATATAATAAAATATACAAACATGAACTGAAAGTTTGATAATATTATTAAGATTTACACTATTCAGTATATAAATTAGTATATTATATTATACTAATAATTAGTTCATCAATTAAAAAAAAACATAGACTAATATTGGTTATAAAAAATTTATTACTAAAGGTTGTTTAAGAACCGAATTGTAAAAAAAAAAAACGTAACTGATTTCTGCATATAAATTGATATAATTTTTTCGAAGCTATATGATAATTGTTTGGCAACCGAAATTCTGTTCGGAAAGTGAAGTTTTTGTTTTCGATTTATGTTCGAGAAACGAGGTTCGACCGTATAAAGTAATTTCCTCTTCTGATGGGGTAAGATAAGAGTAATATTTATAAAGATTGGCTGAAATGATGTGTATTATTCAGTTCATAGAACAATTTCCAACGTACCACTATAATTTTCTTGTTATCATAATACGCAAGTTCTATATATCTAACTATATAGTATTTTACCAATTTTATTTTTCTTTTCTATTATTAGTTTTCCGTTATGTTGGAAATCGATGAAACATGGATTTTCCATGGTAAATAATAATCTGGACGGTGGTCATCGTAAAATTTCTCTCTGTTTTTTTGAGGGGAGTGAAAAATATATCTTCCGCACCATAAAATCCCTTTTATCAAAACGTAATAAAATCATGTAGAAGCACATTTTCCAAAGGTGGGGTGTCAAAAGCTGCCTGCTGGGAACGTCGGGGGCGGTTGTAGTCGGCGGCAGCGGCGCTTCGGCAAGGCCCCTCTTGTAATGAATAAAATAATTCGCGCCCGGTATTCGAGCGTCCCTTTCCATTTACATGAAAATAGATTTCCCATTGAATGGGCTCGCAAACCCCGCAAGTCCCGAAAACGCATTAAAATATATTTATTCATAAGACTTTCCATTAATTAAACTTTATATATATATATTCTATGAACGCCCGGGTAAAATCATTATTTATCTTTCTCATTCTCTATACAGTAACACCCTGAAAGGTACTTTGAATAGCGTGCATGTGTGCTGCTGCTGCCCTTTTTATCTTTGTTTTCAGCTTTAGTGTTTTCATAACCCAATGAAACTATATAAGAGTGGGCATGTTTTGTTGTTACTACCTAATTCACATATATATCATATATGCAGTTCAATATTAGTCTAGAAGTAGCTTTATTTAAATATACAGGAATACCTCTCACAGTGCGGCTTCGATTAGTATGTTTTTTTGGAAAAAGTTAAAAAATTGTACAAGTATAACTTGATATAAATTATTAACTTTAGTGTAAAAATATAAGTCCAACGCTAGATGCGTTCCTATTTATACTTATCTGAAATAAATAAGTTTTGAAAAGTATGTCACAAACAGTTATCCATTCCCAGTCTTTCCTTTCTCCCTCATCCCATTCTCATGCCGTGACGTAAGTACGTACTGCATCGATACTAATCCTCTTTCAGCGATACTTGTCGTAAAGATGCGATTATTAAGTGCACTGTCATGTAATACTAATGCAACAAAGAAAACTTATCCGTGCTTTCAATTTATTTCGTTTTGCATACAATGTATCGCCGAAAAGGCAATTCTAGTTGCGCCAATAAATCTTACGAAAATATAAGTCAATAAGATTTGACAGTTTGGAGTTAATCGCTTAAATGTTGTAACGTGGTAAAATAGACAACGCTGCAACTACGCTACAATGCAACTGTTTCCAAAATTCGGAGAGACCGCAACGAACCACGAAAGAAGACGGTTGAGGTCTCCAGTTGAGAAGAAATTATAGATATATTTGTAAGCTTCAAGAGGACGGTGTTGGTGCTCTAGAGGAGTTAAGACACACCGTCGGAGAAGAAGTGTGCTGATCTCAGGAATCAGTTATAAGAGTTCTTCCTCTCGATAAAAGGAAGTGGCGCCCTGAACCTTCCCACGTCACGGACTCACGCCCAAGCCCGCTGAAAATTTGTATAATCTTGTATTTTGTACATGGGCGCTGCGGTCTCTTCGAAACATAGTTGCACCGTGGAGCGTAGTTGCAGCGTTGTCTATTTTGCCACGTTACAATGTTTAGTGCAGAGGTCGGAAACTTTTTTTTTGGAGCAAAGAAAAATGTGGCAGAATGTAGCCGCAATTTCTTATCAAAAGAGCATAATCCACTATAGTTTTTAACGCCTTAGATCCTGAACATAAATAAAAGAATGCATTGTACAGAATTTCAGCTCCGTACTAAAAAAAAACTGGGAATCCAGGATGTGAAAGTATTAGTAGTATTATGATTTTTAGAACACATTTGCTGTTCATATTCTAATTGCATATTTAAATTATGTTTGAAACACGTTAAAAAGTCTAAACTTGACTTGAACAACAAATACATAATATAGAAACTCCGTGAAGATTTACGTCTGATATAATTGTACGTTCGTGCAAATATTTCTCTGAAACATTGTAAGAATGTATTTGCAATGTGAACTAAATGTTCTTTTAATTCATTGCAAATATATTGGATAATTGCATGCGCAACGTCATTATTCTCATGTACTATAATATAGATGTAATGTATATTTATTTTACAATTATTATAACGAGATGTTTCAAAAAGTATTTTTGCTTAAGCAGTTGGAATTGAAGTACATCATTATAAATATATATGTTGAATGGAATACAAAGCAAATACACGAATGTGCTTAGTGCGGGAATCTCATTAAGAGTTCTCTGTGTTGGATTTATTAGGGAAAATGATGTGCATTTCGTAAGCTGCTTGCGTGCAAAATCATTGCGATTCAAGGAGGGGACTGCCTGCATAGGTTTAATGGCCACCACTTCCGGCCAAATTCGCGAAGCTCCCGAAATCCAACTATCCCTAATCACTGCGGCTGAGCAGATAAGACTCCTTCGCAATGTGGAAAGGTAAGAAGAGGAAGATCTCTCCGTTTTGGTAAGTAAGTGTGTATTTCGAAGCACGAAGACGGCGGGACACGTTAATCAATTGGTATTATTCGTGTTTGCGTGTCCGTCGGCCTCTCACGAAACAATAATCTCCGATAATCCCATGAATATAAGTGTACAGGTCTCCACCCTCGTTCTAAGCCCCCTACTTAATACTTTCATTTCAATCAATTAATCGATTTTCCAATATAATACAGGATTAGTTTCTTCGGTGAGATTAACAGAGCGGAAAGAAAGAATTGCCTAATGCCCTTCTTTCCGGAGACCAATTGGTTATTTTTCCTTCCATCTAGATCATAAACTAATGTCTACTATAATTTCGAGCGCCAATTGGACTCACGCCAGGAACGTATTTAGTTATGCCCAAGGGTGAGTGTTAGGGTGTTTGGGGTGACACACAAATTTCGATAAAACTCTCCCGCTTTCTTCATTATTACCTTTTATTACGCGCATTTCTCACTTTCCGGTTTACTATTACATTTATCGATCACACAATCTTTTATATGATTCAGTTTCCATTTAACTTCTATATCTTGCTCCATCTTGTGTGTTAAATTGATGTTAAATACAAGTGATTTGGTATAATTAATTCTAAAGCATTTCCGATGAATTCTAATTATTTAAGAAGAAAATTATACAATTAAAAACAAGCAAAATCTATGATTTCCATCTAATTGGATAAATATTTTATATTTGTATCAAAAAAGTCAAAATGTTAATAGTTGGAAAAGTATAAAGTTCGTAATAACTAAATCATTAATACGCGAATTTTATTCCAAATTATTTTATTCAAATTAATTCAACTCTTTGGTAGCCTACTTCGTAATAAATTGAATGTTCATATTTTTTGTTTATTTGATTCCATTAATTAACCATTATTTTTACCATTTACATATAACTAATAAGCTGAAAGTAATGAAGAAAAATAAACTAATACATTTTCAATTCCGTCAATCATATCGAAATTCGTTTTTTTTGTTCAAGAATGTGCCTAAAATTATTTTTTTTTAAATTAACTATTTACCGTGAAATTTTTATATTTGCTATTTTATCAAAATTGTATCAACATTTATGAAACCGGATTAATCGAGGTATTTAAAACCGTACAAAAATAAATTGGACAAAAATTCTTTTTAACCTTATTGTAGTGAATCAGCTCTTATCGAAACCGCACTGTTTGAGGTATTTGTATGTTTAAATCGTAATGTAGATTCATAATAATAAAACTGTTTCATAATTTAATTATGGTAGATTGGTATTTTATGAAGTAATAGAATATCAAATTACACACTTTAACGGTGTCATATATAATTTAATGGAGTTTTGGTGTCTACATAATACATGAAACGATTGGAATTCTAATACTACCAATTTCAATGTGTCATTCACATTGGAAACATAAATATTAGATGTTATGTTTGGATGTATGGAATATATACAATGATACCAATTTTGTAGGTGTTTTATAGTAACTTTGTTCACATAATATAGTCTCTCTCTCTCCCATTCTCGTTCTGAGTCCTTTAAGTTATGCGCTCACTCATTCATTCATTCCAACAATCAATTCCATTCCGACGCCGTGAATTGGATAATTTCCCAGATAATAAGTTCGGGTGATTTTATTAGGGAAAGTAGAGAAAGTTCGAAAGTTGCGGCACGTGAGTTGGGGTAGTAGAGAAGAGAGGGTAACCCCGCCACCCCCGCAAGAATGTAGCTTTAATTTGAAAACTTCGCCGCGGAAGTAATTAAAGTGAACATTACAGTGAAGGCGGATATAAATAAAATAAAAATTAGCGACTCGCCGGTTCGACGTAGAAAAAAAAAGCTGAATTTTCATAAATTAACAGAATTAATGACGGAGTTCATTATAACCCTTTTTTTTATTACTATTTTATTTTTTAATAATTAATTTAATATATATAATTTATGAAACAAGTTTTCTTTTTCTATATTTTCATGAGAAAGTTAAAAAAAAATCAATTGTTTTTGTAAATATTATTTGTCTTTAATAATTTATTGAATTGTTATAACAAATATTGTTATTACTGAGATAAACTTTAAATATTTAATCAACGAAATAAACATGCGACGATGCACATGAATTGTGTGGAAATTCCATAAATACATGAATTGAAACACGTTATACATAAACAAAAGCGAAAACTTTTACGTTTTACGCTTCAGCGTACTGAAAACGCGGACGCATGAAATATTCAGTTGTAACCAACAAATCACAATGACCTGCATGTATTATATAATAACGCTGTCGGAAATTAATTATCATAACGCGGACGGATTTCAGGTTCCGTTATCCCTACGCTCTTGTTGTTGCTGCTGAATCTACACACACCCCGAAACGCGGAACCGTAAAAATTGTCATTACGCGGACTGTAAGAGATTGGAGGAGCATATGAACAAAACGAATTGTGGGAAAATGAATTTGTGAAAAATTCGTCGCGTCCACGATTCTAGGGAATTGTATAATTTGCTATGCATATTTTCCTATTTACATTTAATCAATAAATGCAAACGCGTCGGCCTCAGGGTGGAAACACGCGGGGTGGTAAAGCTCATGAACATGGAAACTATTTCACGTTGCGTTTCCTTTACAAAAATATTTGTGCCGGTGGCCGAATAATTGATAAATATTTGAAAATCATTATACATTCTTCTCCTCTTTGTATTATAGATACAAACAGTAATGATTTTATATAGAGTACGACAGTGTGACAGTTGTGTACGTTCGTGCAAACAAAGAGATAAAAAAAAATAGAAATGCAGAGAAAATAGTGTAGAGTGTAGAGAAATGTATGTACACATTACGTATGATAACTGACAGATATAAATCAACTAAAGTACAAATATTCGCACGAACGTACAATTGACTTGAGTATCGAAGATTCATATTTTGTTCGAATCAAGAGAAAGAAAAAAAAATGCATTTCTATTCGAATTTGCCATCCGCTTAACGTACGTTCTCTTAGTACATGACAATTTGTCTACGTACTATGGAGGTAATCTATGTAAGGTACAGTCAGTTCTAATTAGTTTTTGTTTGTGAATTTGATGAACACATTATGTACGATCACTGTACAAATATTCACACGAACGTACAAATACTCGAGTCAAACTAATTTTATGTACGACTTCCTAAACGTTATTTTACTTAAATCAGTATAGTCAAAGCACTATATAAATACAGGAAAATCTCGCATTGTACGCACTATTTGTAACCGGACTAATCGAGGACTTTAATACCGCTGTACTTGTTTATTTAAAAAATTGATCGATAATAAAAGTGCTGCAAGAAATGACAAAAAAAATAAGGTGTTGATTATATATATAGCTTTTCAAGCGACTCAGAATCAGAGATCTAGAGGGCCTTTTTCCGATCCATTGGATGCGAACCAATTACGAACTTCACGGCATCGATTTATTATTAGTAACCAATCGGAAAGAAAATTTGCAAATTAAATTTTGGTCCCCAAGCCTTCGGAACAAAGAGTGAGTTCCGTTTAAACGCGAAAAATGATCGTCGATATCGGACCGGAATCCGTAGCCCCCTTAATTACAGTCAGCTCTTCCACCGGCGTCGTTGCAGTCAACCCCAGAGGAGCGGAGGAAAGAGTCAGCAGCCCAAAGACGGAAAAACTTTTTAAATGTCATCCATCCATCCTGCAGGTTTTCGCATTTCAAATACCGAGACCATACAGAAAGATAAAAAAAAGTTGCCCGAAAGTTGTAATCAATCGGAAAACAGAATGAGGTAAAGTTTATGGTAAATCTGCCTTCTCTTCCGTCGGGAGCATTTTGCAATTCTAATGCTGATGGATATTGTTTTAAAACAACGCTGTGTGTTTTCAACCACATTTTGTTCTGGCAACGAGCATTACTTTAAATTTAAAAAAACCTTTTTAAGATCATAAAATGGAGATTCTTAATGGATTAAATCCATAAAGTATCTTAATTTTCATACAATATATTTCCAACATAAGCCGTTTCCTTCATAATAAGTTCTAATTCGTAAAAAATAATAATGCATGTATAATAACGTTTCATAGCACAAACAAATGAAGAATGTAATTAAATTAAACGTTTATGTGTACACAGCATGTAAAAAGTACGTGAACTGCACATTTTACGAGTGAAATATGCATGCTCGATCCAAACGAACAATTGGAAAATAAATTATAAAAAGAAGAAAAAAGTTGTTCGATTCTTGCAAAAGCTCAGATGATTTATGATCGAGAAGCATTAATTCTGAAATTCATTAACCGCGATCGTTTTCATTTAAATTTTACACTTGAAAAATGGTTCACTGCGTAATCCTCGTCCTATTTTTTTTTCGCTCCCGATCCGTTCCTGCCAACTTTGCGGAACCCACCCATCAAATATCATTCGGATTAATATGTGTGGGAGACAAAGTTTCAAGGGGGCCTTGATTTATTTCTTGCTCCGAAATTTTTTGTGTTTCCCTCTCCCAATTCCACGTAATTAGTGCAGAGAGATACACACGGTGGGGCGGCTTTGGCGCAGGGCCGTTTCACCCTAATGAGTCCAATTTTTTACACGGTATAATTAATGTTCTAAGGTTTACGAATTGATTGCCAGCGCGGCGGTTTCGCATCGGAACAGGTCGCCTGACAGATCAGGATCGAAACCGAATTAATTGGCTAACGAACCACCACCAACCAGCAACCGCCACCGCTTCCCGTCATACTGTGCTGCTTCTGTGCGGTTTCCATTCGCATTTTGGAAATTCGACACGATGCAGGTTGATTTTTTTTTTGGGGGAGAATAAAATTCGCATAATAATTTAATATACATACAATTTTCACGACAATTGACAATCGTATAAATGTGTACATTTTAATTTATCGTTAAATTTCTTCATGAATTACTGAATAATTTCGTGCATTCGAAACACGCGTGCGACGTGCACGTTTATCACGTGAAGCTGAAACTGAATTAACGTATGGGAGAGTTTAAATTTCCCGCAAACATGGAAGCGCGCGCCCTCTCTCTATTTACGTTTTCCGTTTTAATTGGTTCCCGTCGTTTAATACGTTTTATTCTCAGCCGCGAGTGTTGGCAATGTGTTTGCGACTTTATGCGTGCATGTGTATGTGTGTCAGCTGCACAACTAATTAATGTCAAATTACGTAATAATCAGTGAACATCGTCGTATTTTGCACGCCTAAACGCGTCACTCAAATTAATTCAAAGCCGCCCTCTCTCTAATTTTCCGAACGAAATGTGTGACAGATGCCACTTGGATGTGTCACCAAAACAATGTTACCAGTACGTTACGCTGGTGAATATTTGATAATTGATGCTTTCGCGCACCGTTAGCAACAAAACACGTTATACGAATCCGGTTCGCTTTTATAATCTGCTTAAACGTATTGATATCTGATGATATTTTGATCTTTTTCGTAATATATTCTGATAAGTAATGTATCAGATTGATTGATTTTATAATACATTATTTTAAACTAAAATAAAAGTTTAAATTGATGTAGTGCATCATATTTTTAACAACTTCTTTGATGATTACATTTTTTATACATATTATAATAATTCTTGAAGCAATTTAGAATAATACGTGATATTATGACATAATTTAGGCATACTTTACAATATCTTCGCTTCGATTGCTTAGGAGCTGAGCAGCGGCAGGTAGAATTGAATGAAAATTTCAATATTTTTCCCACAATTGTTATAAATTGCTTCAATATCATTAACAAATATATAAGAAAAATTTAAAAGTTTAAAGGTTATAATTGACGTAAGATATTTGACGTTTCACTTAGTCCACAAGCGAAAAGCGCCGTCCTTAACGTGTTAAAAATAGCTCAAAGTTCTAATAACGTTACCGACCCCTAGTATAGAGATTAATTCGTCTAAATTGCTTATCTTCCTAGTTAACTCAATTTATCTATTTTGAAATATTTACGAAATGCGGTTTACTGTTCCAAAACAATAAAATCCAAAGTTCATATATTTAATTGCATCCTTTCCTTAAACGTAAACAAATTCACTTGAATTAACGTTGCTTTAGTTTATGTCACCTAGGGAAAGACATGCATTGGACAAGGGGCGTTATACAACGATTTTGTATACATTTATGAAAATTTCCCCCGTTTGCTTGTCCCTTTCAAAAAATAATTCTATTGGTTTTCCTCATTGCCTTTAAACTTTTATTGAAAATCAATTGATATTAAAATTCTGTAAATATGTTGTTCAATGTAGGTATTTCTAAAAGTTTTCAAAATTATTTAACGAAGTTGACAAAAATATAATTCTGTGTAAAACTGTATTGATTTTTGTACAAATATATAAATGAACTGGGTGAAAATAGAAACGGCTACCAGAATGCAAACTGGCAAAACTATTTGACATATCAATTTGGAGTGGCAGCAGTGGAAGTAACTAAATTCGGACATGCATAATTGAATTGCGCTCGCAGGTGGCTTAAAAAAATGTTAATCCTGTTACGTCATAAAAGCGCGGATAAGAGAGACACTTCAGAAAATTAGTTTGCGATTATAAAATTTGCGCTGATTTTTAACAATTTATAATATTATTAATGAAAAATTCGCGTTTATTATATTTACAAACTTTATGTTAATATAAATTTTGAACAAAACAAAAATCGATTTTTCATTTACTTATAAACGCAAGTGCTGTTCAGATATTCGTGAGGATAAAGACTCATATTGCAATGAATAACTTATTAATTGAATTATATATTTTATCAAATAAAAATATTAGGTTTGTAGACTGTTGTGACTAAATTTTGGTGGTGAGATGGAAATGTTGATGAAGAGAATGGTGGAGATATTAAATTGGATTTGCGTCGCGCGTACGGAATTCATTTATCCCTAAAACACACTTAAATAATTCATAACCCCGTTTCGGTGATATTCAAAACAGAAACTTGTTTGCACTGTTCTCTTGGAATTAGTTATCCTCGCGTACCATCCGAATTAGCTTACACACACTACGAATCTGCTAATTTCCGCGAAAACTATTTCTAATTTATGGACATGTCGCCACCGTCGCCTCCCATTAACTTCAACTTGTGCCGCCTCCACAGCCGCCGTCGCCGCGACATTCGAATGCACTACGACGAAACAAAAAGCCGACCGCTGCGGACAGAACAAACACCGACATCCCCTTTGAATTTCATCCCTTGGAAACTGCACACTACCAGCCAGGAGGACTCTCGAGTTGCAGCATTCAGATGTACACTCTTGGATGCAGTCAAAGAGTCCTAAAGTTAATACCATAATAATCCGTTTCAATCCAGTCTC